>NC_059225.1:11056715-11061715 GCF_020615455.1 Coregonus clupeaformis | reverse complement strand
ATTAGGATTGTGATTGGGGTTAGGATTAGAACTAAGGTTATTATCCGGGTTGAGATTAGGTTTAGGATTAGGGTTAAGGTTAAAGCTAGGGTTGGGATTGCTCCAGTTTCAAGTAAGGTTAAGGTTAGGGTTCGAACAAGGATCAGAATTACAATCAAGGTTAGGGTTATAGTTAGGGTAAACCAAGAGGTTAAACTTAGGGTTAAAGTTAAGTTTGAAGCTTGCGTTAGGGTTAAGGTTAGGTTTAGGATGGGGGTTAAGGTTAGAGCTAGGGTTGGGATTGCTCCAGTAAAAGGTGAGGTTAAGGTTAGGGTTCAGGTTAAGATCAGAGTTCAGGTTAGGATTGCTCCAATTAAAAGTGAGGTTAAGGTTAGGATTCAGGTTAAGGTCAGGGTTCAGGTTAGGATTAAGATTACAATCCAGGTTAAGGTTAGGTTTAAGATTAGGATTATAGTTAGGGTAAACCAAGGGGTTAGGTTTGGGGTTAGGTTTGAGGCTGGAGTTAGGGTTAAAGTTATGATCAAAGTTAAGGTTAGGTTTAGGATTAGGGTTAGGGTTAAGGTTAGAGTTAGGGTTGAAATTGCTCCAGTTAAAGGTGAGGTTAAGGTCAGGGTTGGGTTAGGGTTAGGGTTAGGGTTAGGGTTAGGGTTAGGGTAGACCAAAAGATTAGGCTTGTGGTTAAGTTTGAGACTGGGGTTAGGGTTATGATCAGAGTTAAGGTTAGGTTTAGGATTGGGTTTAAAGTTAGAGCTAGAATTGAAATTGCTCCGGTTAAGGTTAGGATTAAGGTTATAATCAAGGTTAAGGTTAAGTTTTGGATTAGGGTTAGGGTTATAGTTAAAGTAAACTGGGGTTGGGATGGTTCAGGTTAGTGTTCAGGTCAGAGTTAGAAAAGTTAGGGTTAGGGTTAGGGTTAGGTTAGGGTTAGGGTTAGGGTTAGGGTTAGGGTTAGGTTAGGGTTAGGTTAGGGTTAGGGTTAGGGTTAGGGTTAGGGTTAGGTTAGGGTTTAGGGTTAGGGTTAGGTTTAAGAGGGTTTATGTTTGTACTGGTTTCAAACCTTTAGGTTGCACGGGCCTATTGCACCTTTGCCCGGTCTCGAGAACTCAAGAGTGTTAATGTTTTTATTTATTCTTTGATATTCATTCCCAGTGGAGCCAAAGTATTAAGTTTTGAAATCCACCTGGATTCGGCCGCTTTTCTCTGGCCTCTGGTCCAGGTGGATTTCATCTCCAGACCGGTAATATGGAGGGAAGTTGTTGGGTGAATCTGAAAATGTTGGACCAGGTGTGTTTGTAATATGTTTTTTCTAATTGTGTAGAGGTGCTGTTTGAGGCGTGTCAGGACTGTGTGACCGGTTTCTCCTATATAAATGTTGTGGCATAGTGTGCATGTTATGGCATAGACAATATTGGTACTATGGATGGTCATGAGTTGTGAAATAGGACTGGAGGTTTGTGCATGTGGATTTTGAATGTGTGAAAGTTGTCTATGATACTGTTGTTCAACGGGTAGTTTGGGGAGTAGGTTTATTGGAAAACTTTGCAAAAATTAAGAGATCCCTTAAATTGGGGTTTCTACGGAAAGCTGATATGGGTCTGAATTGCTGAAGTGGGGGAATGTGCGTTGTGTTTGGGTGAAAGCGAATTTTAGTCTAGAGTGAAGGAGTCTGTTTACGTCGGAGAAGGTGCTGATAATGGGTATAATCTGTGGTTCTGTGTCTGTTGGGGGAATAGGAACAGGGGGTCTGGGAAAGGTCTGAGGGTGGAGGACCGGGATAGGATGGGGGGGATAGGGATACATACCCAGAATCGGGAAAGGGATAGGGATAGGCGTGGGCTGTTCCCCCAGGTCAGGAGTCAGTACCTGGTCAAGAGTTCTCCCGGGAGAGTTATGGAGGTTAAGTTTAAGGTTAAGGTTAAGGTTGAGGTTAGGGTTAGGGTTAGGGTTAGGGTTGGGGTTAAGGTTAGGGTTAAGGTTAGGGTTAGGGTTAGGGTAAGTTAGAAGGAAAGGTTAGTTAAAGGTTAAAGGTTAAGGTTAGGGTTAAGGTTAGGGGTAAGGTTGGGGTTAAGGTTAGGGTTAAGGTTAAGGTTAAGGTTAAGGTTAGGGTTAAGGTTAAGGTTAAGGTTAAGGTTAAGGTTAGGGTTAGGGTTAAGGTTAGGGTTAGAGGTAGGGTTAGGAGGATCAGGCAATCTGTTCTGGGTGAAGCCCGCCAATGTGTTGGCCTTTATGTACCTCAGTGATCGCTTTGAATATCCCCTCTTTCTCAGTGCACTAAAAAGAGTCTGTGTGGCTAGATTAAAGTCTTTATGTTGTGTACATAATCTATGAAATCGAATGAGTTGTGATTTTACAATACCAGTGAATGTATGTTTTGGGTGATAACTGGACTTGTGAAGTAAGGCATGTGTGTCTGTGTCTTTAAAGTATACTTTTGTTTGTAAAGAGACTATGTGTGTGTCAGTCTCTGGAAAGAATATTGTTGTATCCAGGAAGTTAATTGTATGTGGGTGAATGACATATTTAACAGTTATGGTTGGGTGATGGTTATTGAGTATTTCAATAAACGTTTTGAAATGTACCAGATCATGTTCCCACACTCCGAAGATATCATCCAGGTATCGTCTATAAAACATGGGACGCAATGGGCATTTATCTAAGGCTGTCAACTCCCAGTCCGCCATATAAATATTAGCATAGGCTGGGGCAAACTTTTTGCCCATCGCCGTCCCATGAATCTGTAAGTAGTGTTTATTATTGAATGTGAAATCATTGTTTCTTAATCCAAGCTCTAGAAGCTGTAGGAGGTGTGAGTCTGGTCTATCTGGATCTGGATATCTCCGGAGTGCAGATTTCACTGCTGCTAAACCTGACAAGATATCTATGTTGGTGTAGAGAGAATCTATATCTATAGTGAATAGGTATGCGTTTGCTGGGACTGGAATGTTGTGAAGCGTGTCTATGAAGTGGTATGTGTCCTTCAGATAGCTGGGGTGCCTTTGTGAAATGGGGTTGAGGAAATAGTCAATAAACTCCGCTGCTGGCGAGGACTCACTCCCACAGTCCGACACAATAGGTCTTCCCTTCGGGACCTCAAAAGGGACTGTCCAGGTATCTGGTGTTTGATGTATCTTAGGGAGGAGATAGAAGAGTCTCTGTCTGGGTAAGTCTGGTCCATCTAGATATTCCTTTTGTCTATATGTAATGTATTTCTTTTTATAAAGATCTAATATTATGTGTCTAATTTTTATTTGTGTCTGGATCTGTGTAGAGGCAGGAATAGGGGTATAGTGTTGTGTGTTAGAGAGTTGGCGGTGAGCTTCAAAGAGGTACTGTTGGTTGTCCATAATAATTATCTTTGAGCCTTTGTCTGCTGGTTTTATAGTTATATGTTTGTGTTTCCCTTAATTTAGCTATGGCTTGTCTTTCTTCTACTGTGATATTCTGTTGTGAAGTTATGGTAGCGGTATGGGAATTCTCTGATGATGTGGGTATTAGTTTTAATGAGTTTCCTAATGGGTGCTGATATTGTCTGTGATTTTGGTTCCCATCTGGATGGAGCTGTGAACGGTAGGGTTCGGTAATCCGATTTATAATCAAAGTGGTCCAAAAGTTTCAGAGCTCTATGATACCTGTAGATGTCCCTCTGGAGGTCCCCATAGTCAGAATGCAGTGGTGTGGGGATAAAAGTGAGTCCCCTCTCCAGCAGCCGAGTCTCAGGGGGTGATAAGTGAAATGTGGATGAAAGATTAAGGATGTTTGTGTCTTGGTGGAGGGGCTGTGGTGTAGGCATACCCTCCCCCCCACTATTTTAGCTGTTCCATCCAATGTTGAGTATTTTTGCCCCTGTATCTGCTGTCCAGTGGATATTGTCTTTCTCTGTGTGGAAATCTGAATGGTGGATTTCTAATAGGGGGTTGTAGTGTGTGGCGATGTGTGAGTTGATATATTTCAACATGGTTTGTTGTTTCTCTGACAGGTGGGGAGAGTAGTTAATGATGGGGAAGTAAATGGTTGCATTAGGATACATCGCTGTTGCTTTACTGTGAAGTGATTGTAGTTGTCCTATGGGTGTTTGTTTCTGTGTTTGATCTTTGTTGTTCAGCCCCAGAGACAGCACAACCACCTTGGTGTTAGGATTTGGGGTAGATTTTGCCAATACCCCAGTAATGTGGTGGAACTGTGCTCCAGGATAACTGTCAATTTGGATGTGTTTGTACGGATGGTAGGGTATTCTTTTCAAATTTGAATCTCCAATGATAGCAATCGGTTTGAGAGATTTTATTTTCCAGTCATAGATTTTTCTGTTTGTCATGTCATGTCTAGTTGGCTGGTACAAGAATGGGGGGGTGGCTGGGGATGTTGGGGTAGAGTGTCTGGGTGAAGGCAGAGGGGTGAGTCTCACAGTGGGCTCTGAAGGAACCCTATTTTTTGGAGACAGACTAAGTGGGGTGGGTAAGAGGTATCTGGTGTGTGGAGAGGTTAGTATTGGGGAAGGTTCAGACAGGAAACTATTGGGATTGATTTTCCCTTTTGTTTCTGCCATCATCACAACTTTTTCCACCTTTACTCCTCTTTCCATAGTCACCACCTCAGCAGGGTTTTGGTGTTTATTTAGTTGAACCTCTGTTGGAACAAGAGTGGAGATGTTAGTGTCTGACCCAGAGAGGTCAGAAATGTTTAGATCAGATTGAATCGCTACATTGCTGATAATTGGAGTTTGGGGTGGTTGTGTGGTCTCTGTGGCCCTAGTCAATGTGGGGGCACTCCTGGAATCAAGTTGGCTGCAGGGTCTGTGTATCACCTGCGCCTGGACTGTGATGGTCTTAGTCTGGGCTATGGTGTGCTTTGTCTTTACCATAATTGACTGGAGAGTGGGAAATTCCTCCTCTCTAAGTTCAAAGTCTACTATAAATTCATCAGGGTCAGGTGGTGGGGAGGTGAACTGAGGATAAGCAAGGGTATCCCTGTTAGGAGTTGGGGAAGGTACGGGTGGTATGTTA